>NC_057810.1:458145822-458149427 GCF_018294505.1 Triticum aestivum | reverse complement strand
AGGTGAAGGCCGCCCCGACACCGCCGCCACCCGACGCCGACGCCCTCGACACGGCCGCCCGTCGCTTGTTACCTCATCCCCTCCTCAACGGCCCACCACGAACCTCGCCACCCCTGCTCTCCAACACCGTTGAGGCCCCCCAGCCTCCTCTTTCCCCTTCTCTGCTCACTCGCCACCGCGTCCGCTCCCGCTCGCTTTGGACGCGCTTGACGCACGCGCACGCGCCGCGCCGTGCTCCCCCCTCTTACGCCCCTCCCATCCAGAATGCCATCCGTGCCGGCGACGCCCCATACTACTACTTGGCGCGCTCCCGGCCTTGCCAGCTCGCGCACGGACACCCACCCGTGTTGGCCTAGTCGCCCACGCCCACGGCCGACCATGCGCGCCCCGCGCCTATTGTCGTGCCTGGTCGCGTGCTCTGCCGCGCCCGCACTGCTGCCATCGTCGCCCACTGTCGCACTCGACGCCTACGGCCTGCTACCCGCCGCCCTTGACCGCTGCTTGACCCACGCTCCCCCACTGTCGTCCCATTTCGCCGCAACGGTCGAGCACTGTGGCCGCCGACCCGCCCCTCTCGTGCGGGCGATGGCCCTTGCCACCGAAGCCCTACGCCTATTAGCCCGCGCCCGATAGGGCGCATGGGTCCATGACGAGTGGGCCCCGCCCCTATTTTATTAAAAAAGGATTAAAATTAATAAATAATTAACTTTGACTAATTAGCATAATGAATATTTTTAGTCTAATTAAACCTCCTTATTTAAGAAGTGCCAATGACAGCAGGACCCGCCTGTAAGTTTGACCCAGTCAACAGCCTTGTTGACTGCTGACATCATCCTGATGTCATAACCCTGTTTTCCATTTAAATTAAATATGTTAATTTCGGAATATTAATAATACTTTGAAAAATTAATAGAAAATAAACCATAGCTCAGATCGCAAAACTTTGTAAATGAAAGTTGCTCATAACGATGAGACGAATCCAAATACGCGGTCTGTTCGTCTGCCACATGTCCCTAGCATAACAAACATGAAACCTTTCCCCTCCAGTTCATCTGTTTGACAATCGCCCGGAACCGGGAATACTTTCCTGGATGTTTTCCCCCTTCGCCAGTATCACCTAACACCACGATAGATTACCGCTAGCGCTGCTTATTGCCTTGTCATGCATAGTATTTGCACTTGTTTGCTCTGTATTTACTATTTCTTCCCCCTCTTCTCTCCGGTAGACCCTGAGACCGTTGCTGATGCCACTATGATCGACTACGTCGACGACAACCCTCCTTCTCGTCTGAGCAACCAGGCAAGCCCCCCCTTTGATCATCCCGATATCGCCCATTCTTCTCTCATGCTTACATTAGATTTTGCTACTGTAATTGATTGCTCCTATTCTGATGGATAGCCTGCTTTTGTACCTGCTTATTGTTACCTACCTGCTTATCCTAAACTGCTTACTATAGGTTGGCTAGTGATCCATCAGTGACCCCCACTTGTCCTTGTTGCCTCATCATCAACGCCTCGATCAACGTGATCGATGACCAGAGCCCGACACCTCACATCACACCACACCCATCTTTGTTGCTCGACTCTGCAGAGTTACCATCGAGTGCCGAGGGTGGAACCTCATACATCACTCCTGATGAGATCTCTGTAGTGTAGCTATTCGGTCGTGGTCATCGAGGGCGGTTCCTCCTTCACCATTTCTGATAGGGATCTGTCGTGCAACACCTCAATTGTGAACCTCGAGGGTGGTTCCTCTTACGTTCACCTTGATGATTACATCGAGTGGAATCCACCAGGGGTGATTCCTTGGGTTTTCCCATTGATGTTTGGACACACGGTTACCTTGACTTTACTTGAGACCATTGATGAAGTCGGGTGGGCCCTAAGGGGTACCCGCGAGTTGATGTGACAGCTGGGCGGGCCCGTAGAGCACCCCGCGAGTTTTCCACATGGCACGACCGAGCAGTCTGGGCCCTTGCCGTAAGTCCATGAGACGGGGCAACGTGGTCACATTATGATGAGTCTCTGCGAGCCCCCAATGCACTAGCAGGTTTGGGTATTTGTTCTGAGTTGGCCTCTGGCCTTTACGCACTAACCACCACGCGAGAATAGATATGGGCCTCGACGTCACAGTATCAGCCGAAGCTTTGTTAGACGTCCAGTTCAGCATGGTGGCATGGTCGGATCGTGCCAGCCATCCGAGGCGGTGCTGGTATCCACCCTGCGCGCAACGACCTAGAGTGCAACGGGCGATGGGCCCAAGACCCCGGGGCACTTAGGATGTAGACCGGCGGGGACCTCTCTGCTGAGCCTAGGTAGGGCTGCGACGTGTTGATCTTCCGAGGCCGGGCATTGACCCTAGAACGGTGTATCCGACCGGACACTACTAGGAAAAGGCATGCTAGTGGCGCACCAGTTTTGCCTTCCAATGGCGCACTACTCGTGCGCCACTAGCATCACGCCATTAGAATTAAATTCTAATGGCGCGGCACTGGTGCGCCAT
The DNA here is from genome assembly GCF_018294505.1 of Triticum aestivum. Lineage (NCBI taxonomy): Eukaryota > Viridiplantae > Streptophyta > Magnoliopsida > Poales > Poaceae > Triticum > Triticum aestivum. The sequence continues at coordinate 458,146,924 of NC_057810.1, read as the reverse complement.
TAGTATCTAGTGTTCTAATGGTGCACCATGTAGTGCGCCATTAAAATTGCCCACAGTGCGCCATTAGAATTCCTCCCAGGGTAATGGCACACCACATAGAAGTGCGCCATTAGTAACTTTTTTTTTTGATTTTTTTAAAAAAAATCAATTTTTTTGTTTTTTTTCTTAATCTCAGGTCACTATGGCTTAATCTCGGGTCAATATGCTTAATCTCAGGTCAAATCACACTTCATGGTCAAACTTCCTAAAAGGTCACCCATCCTCACACTACATGCACCATTAGAATTTAATTCTAATGGAGCACCATGTAGTGCGCCATTAGAATTGCCCACAGTGCGCCATTAGAATTCGTCCCAGGGTAATGGCGCACCACATATAAGTGCGCCATTAGTAACAAATTTTTCTCAATTTTTTTTTTGATTTTAAAAAAAAAATCAATTTTTTCGTTTTTTCTTAATCTCAGGTCAAATCACACTTCGTGGTCAAACTTCCCAAAAGGTCACCCATCCTCACACTACTCCAACCCAAGCACGCTTAACTTCAGAGTCCTATCCAACCCCAGCACTAGCTCACTTCACACGCACTTGTTGATATATCTAGCATATCAATCCTATTATACCTTGTTGATGTCTAGGACTTTGTTCATGTTCATGACTATGATGAAATTTTGAAAAATATTTCAAACTTCCCGGTCATATTATGTATCATTTTTTGAAAAAAAAAATTCAAAACCAATTTTTTTTTCTTTTACTAGTGGCGCACCGTGGATGTAAGTTTGAAATTTTTTGAATTTTTTGCCTCTAGAACTTGAAAGCCCCGTAACTTTTTTCTGTTAGGTTTTTGGTGATTTTGAAAATTTTTAACGGGGTTCCCCCGATTAAATTTGGATGTAACTTTTCGAGTAGGTGATTTTTCATATAAAAAACTTTTTCGTCCGAGTTCGTATGCAAAAGTTATGCCCATTTTACAAATTTCGAGAGATATTTTGCAAATAAAGCTGAAATTCATATTTGTAAATTTTCCCAACAACTAGACCACATATCACATGGGAAACTTATTTTTTTTGACATTTTTATCATTTTCTTTTATTTTTTTTAAAACT
>NC_057810.1:458141420-458145491 GCF_018294505.1 Triticum aestivum | reverse complement strand
TTTGAATTTTTTTTGAAAAAACTTAGTAATGGCGCACCGGTGGACAGTGCGCCATTACTAGTTAAAACTAGTACTAGCGCACTGTCCACATGTGCGCCATTACTAACAATTTTTTTTATTTTATTTTTACTTCTTTTCAAAACTGCTAATGGCACACGGTGGGTGTGGTGCGCCATTACTATGTCAACTAGTAATGGCGCACTGTCCCACGGTGCGCCATTAGTAACAATTTTTATTATTATTATTTTTTCAAAACTTCTAATGGCGCACCACACACCAGGTGCGCCATTAGTAATATATTACTAATGGCACACCGAGACATGGTGCGCCATTAGAATATAGTAATGGCGCACCACATGTCTGGTGCGCCATTAGTGGCCATATCATCTATAGCCCTTTTCGTAGTAGTGGGAGTAATCAAGCGTGTTGGGTAACATGGCGCACCCCTGGAGGGAAGACATATATTCGAATACCGTGTCCACGGTAATGGACGTTCAGACTTGTATCCGGATCTTATATAACTAGAAATGCATACTTGAGATATGTGATGGATATGTGGCTCCGAGATTGCTTTCTCGAAGGGAGTCGAGGAGGGATCTCTGGGCATTAATGTTACAACATGTTTGATAATTATAAACTGCTATTCTTTACTCTGCTACATGGTGCAAGATGCTCGGAGCTGCTTGAAGATGATAGTCTTCGATAGGCTAGGCCTTCCTCCTCTATTCTGGCTTTCTGTAGTGCAGTCCACAGATACAACCCTTCCATTTGATACCAATGCATACTTAGTATAGATCTGATGCTTGCGAGTACTTTGGATGAGTACTCACGGTTTCTTTGCTACCCCTTTCCCCCCTTCTTTCTTCTTTCCAGTTGATGCAACCAGATGGTGGATCCCTGGGGGGAGATGCCACCGCCAATGGATGCTACTACATGGAGACCGCCGATGACCAGGAGTAGTTTGGAGGTCCCAGGCGGGAGGCCTTGCCTCTTCCATCGTGTTGCTTTTGTGCTAGCCTTCTTAAGGCATCCTTGTTTAACTTATGTCTGTACTCAAATATTGTTGCTTCCGCTGACTCTTGTGTATCGAGCTTGTATTCGAGCCGTTGAGGCCCCTGGCTTGTAATATAAAGCTTGTATTATTTTGATTTGTGTCTAGAGTTGTGTTGTGATATCTTCCCGTGAGTCCCTGATCTTGATCGTACACACTTGTGTGTATGATTAGTGTATGATTGAATCGGGGGCATCACAAGTTGGTATCAGAGCCGACTGCCTGTAGGAATCCCCCTTTCCAACTCCTTGGCCGAAGTTGAGTCTAGTCTTTGAAAAACTGATTTACTGACATGGCTGTGTGGCTTGCGGGCCCACGTCGCCATTGGGTGGTATTAGGATATTCTACTCCTCATTTATACTCTGGGACTCTAAACTCTCTTCTATTCGGGTTAAATGATTTTGTTAAGTCTAACTCTAGGATCTCGTAAATACTTCTCTTGGAGAGCGCCTCGCTCGAGATGATTACTTGGTGCACCAGAAGATTCTGAAGATACTCTCTGATGTTTTACCGAGTCCCTTGTACCCTTTGCGGTTGCGATCCCTACCACCGATAAATCCTTCGGTGTAACTACCTACATTGTCATTCATATAGTCATTCCTCGTTGATATTGTTATTACAAGATACCCTGAATTTCTCCTTATTTGTTCCGAGAATACCTTGTGCCTACTGCCTTGTAGTTCCTTGCCGCATGAATACCCCTGTGGATAATTACTCGTTATTTTCGAGTATCCGCTCATCCCTAGTAATCCTTATGCTTCATAAGATACTTTGTGATACAATCCGAGCTTTCGATGACCTCTGCTGCCTATTGCTCTAGAAGGTCTTACCTGCTTACACACTGGTTAATTCCATATGCCTAGCAGTATCCATTGACGTCCTTTGTCATTATCATCTTGAGTCTTTCGATTTGATATGTTTGTATCGCAATCATCAGTTGATCCTTATAAATTATCATTCCGGCTCAAACGTCTTCCTGAACATGAGATGGTTCTTGGCCAATCATATTTCCATCAGTTGTGCCCAAGTCTCTTCGACTTATCCATTCTTGATCAGAGCGTTTGCTTCTGACCCCTTGATTTGGGAATCATAATTCATTTGCATTTGAACACTGAAATTAGTTAGTTGCTTCTATAATCTCACCTCCTTGCATTCTTCCTTCTTCTGGTTGAGTACCGTTGCTCACATCAGATCCCTCGTGGACCACCACATCCTTGGTTTATTTTATCCTACACCATCCTTCATATTCGGTAACCTTGTGAGCTTTTCCTCGGATACATAATACCTTTGGTAAATTGTATCCCCGCTCTTTTCAACCATACTCTGCTTTCGGGCTTGAGTTATTTACTCGTGAAGTTTGTGGTATATGTCCAAAGATATCCCTATGGGTTGAATCTTTATCTTCCCTAAATCCGTGTAAACTCGAAAGTTGTGCGGGTTATGCTCTACTGGCTTTTTGTCAGGTGAAATTTCAACACTACAACTTCTTTGAATGCGGGACGTGAATGGAAAGTTGTGCATTAGAGAAGTGGGAGTCGACCTTGAACCTTTGTGTTCATGCCCATGGACCCGGTGTGGAACTTATCATGGAAGCTTCTTGTAATAATAATAATCCCCTTGTGATAAGGTCATCTTGTTACTATGTTTGGTCCTTTGCAACTGTGGTTCCGACCCTATAGTTCTTCTTTCATCCCATTTCTTGAACAAGTTGAAGTATTTGTCCTCTACAGATCTTTTCACGTGTCCAACCTCTATCTTGTTCTATCTTCGAGTATTACCCTCTAGTATCTCGAGAATATCACAAAACTACATAACTTCTTATGAGTTCTTCACCAACTGTTATTTCTCGCTGGCTCAAATTTTCCACGGGTTCTGAGTTGTTAGACACTCAAGAACACCGGTAACTGATTCGAGTCCACACTTTTCCCTTCCATTGTTTTGTTTAATCTTTCTTGTAACCTATCTTATCTGAGCAGTGATAATTCCCTGCTTATGTAAACACCTCGGTATACAAGCTCTGTCAGTAAGACCTTGTTTCTATTGTTGATGACATTCCGGTAGCGACCGATGGACGGGGACTTTGCCTATTGGTCCGCCTCGTCTTAATGAGCAGGAAAATGGTTCTCTTCGTCCCTCGCCCTTGGTACCAACGTTGTTGCCAACATAACTGACAGTCTATCATCTGACATGCCTTGCTATCATGACCATGCAAATGATAGCACCCTTCCCGCTTTCAACCCACATAGTGGGCCCATAACCCACAGTTCTACAGGATCAAAACCTGACTCCTGTACATCCCTGTTTTCCAAATGTGTTCCTCGCGCTTGGCTTCGTATGTAAGTCATGAGCGGCCTTCCTAGTGATCTATTCTGGTATCAGACGCAATACTTATTCCCATTGCTCTGAACCCCTTTCACCCTCTGTTTCAGGTAACGAACGGTTGCCTACCCGCTTGAAACTTCTTATTGCGCATTCTTACCTTACTCTCGACAACTTTTTTGACTTTCAACTCAAGAGATGCCTCTATGCCACGTTCGCTAAGATAGCCCCCAGGTACCTATCTTGTGTTGAGCTCTATCCTTCCGGAGTCTTTCCCCCTTACTCCACCCCCTTAAATCTCGGGACGAGATTTCTTGTAGTGGAGGAGAATTGTGACACCCGGATAATTAAGCTACAGCAATCCCATGTTAATGATGCCACATCATCATGATTACAGTTATTAAACTCGCAATGTTTCAAACCCACCCTTTATTCAAAATTCAAACTCAAGTCAAACTCAAAAGTTTTCAAATGTCTAAAATAAAATGTTCATCATGTGGCAAATTTTCATTTGTTAATACTTGTGGTGGACCAACATTTTTTTGAAAGTGGTTTGATGCCCTAATCTAAATAAAGCAGAAATATAAAAAGTTAATAAAAAAGGAGAGAACCCCCCCCCCCCTTTTCACTGGGCCTCGGCCTAGCTGGGCCCCCAACCAGGCCGGCCCACCCCTCCTACATCTACCCCCCACTTCACCGAA
>NC_057810.1:458126308-458141095 GCF_018294505.1 Triticum aestivum | reverse complement strand
GCCCCCGACGCGCTCGCCGTCCTCAGTGCCTCCGCACCGGCGCCGCCCCACCGTCAATGCCTCGCCTCCTCCCCGGAGCCTCCCACGCTGCGACGCCCTCCAGCCTCTGCGCCAACCCCGGTGAAGGCCGCTCCGACGCCGCCGCCACCCGAAGCCGCCGCCCTCGACACGGCCGCCCGTCGCTCGCTACCTCGTCCCCTCCTCAACGGCCCACCACGAACCTTGCCGCCCCCTGCTCTCCAACACCGGTGAGGCCCCCCGAGCCTCCTCTTTCCCCCTCTCTGCTCGCTCACCACTGCGTCCGCTCACGCTCGCTTTGGCCGTGCCTGATGCACGCGCACGCGCTGCGCCGTGCTCCCCCTCTTACGCCCGTCCCATCTAGAAAGCCATCCACGACAGCGACGCCCCGTACTACTACTCAGCGCGCTCCTGGCCTCGCTAGCTCGCGCACGGACGCCCACCGGTGTTGGCCTAGTCGCCCATGCCCACGTCCGCCCATGTGCGCCCCGCGCCTATTGCCGCCCCTGGTCGCGTGCCCTACCGCTGTCGCACTCGACGCCTGTGGCCTGCTACCCACCGCCGTTGACCACTGCTTGCCCTCGCTCCCCTTCCACCGTCCCATTTCGCCGCAACGGTCGAGCGTCGTGGCCGCCGACCCGCCCCTCTTGTGCGGGCGCTGGCCCTTGCCACCGGTGCCCTGCGCCCGTTAGCCCGCGCCCGATAGGGCGCATGGGTCCATGACGAGTGGATCCCGCCCTTGTTTTATTAAAAAAGGATTAAAATTAATAATTAATTAATTAATTAAATTTGATTAATTAGCCTAATGAACATTTTTAGTCTAATTAAACCTGCTTATTTAAGAAGTGTCAATGACAGCAGGACCCACCTGTAAGTTTGACCCAGTCAACAACCTTGTTGACTGCTGAGATCATCCTGATGTCATAACCCTATTTTCCATTTAAATTAAATATGTTAATTTCAGAATATTAATAAAACTTTGAAAAATTAATAGAAAATAAAACGTAGCTCAGATCACAAAACGTTATACATGAAAGTTGCTCAGAACGATGAGACGAATCCAAATATGCGGTATGTTCATGTGCCACATGTCCCTAGCATAACAAACATCAAACCTTTCCCCTCCGATTCATTTGTTTGAGAGACGTACGGAACCGGGAAAACCTTCCCAGATGTTTTCCCCCTTCGCCAGTATCGCCTAACACTGTGATAGATTACCGCTAGCGCTGCTTATTGCCTTGTCATGCATTGTATTTGCACTTGTTTGCTCTATATTTAATGTTTCTTCCCCCTCTTCTCTTCGGTAGACCCCGAGACCGCTGCTGATGCCACTGTGATCAACTACGTCGACGACAACCCACCTTCTTGTCTGGGCAACCAGGCAAGCCCTCCCCCCTTTGATCATCCTGATATCGCCCATTCTATTCTCTCATGCTTGCATTAGATTTTGCTACTGTAATTGATTGCTCCTATTCTGATGCATAACCAGCTTTTGTACCTGCTTATTGTTACCTACTTGCTTATCCTAAACTGCTTAGTATAGGTTGGCTAGTGATCCATCAGCGACCCCCACTTGTCCTTGTTGCCCCTACTTCATCATCAACGCCTTGATCAACGTGATCGATGACTAGAGCCCGACACTTCACATCACATCATGCCCCTCTTTGTTGCTCGACTCTGCAGAGTTACCATCGAGTGCCGAGGGTGGAACCTCATACATTACTCCTGATGAGATCTCTGTAGTGTAGCTATTCTGTCGTGGTCATCGAGGGTGGTTCCTCCTTCACCATTCTTGATACGGCTCTATCTTGCAACACCTCAAGCGTGAACCTCGAGGGTGGTTCATCTTACGTTCACCTTGATAATTACATCGAGTGGAATCTACCGGGGGTGATTCCTCGGGTTTGCCCCTTGATGTTTGGACACACGGTTACCTTGACTTTACTTGAGACCATTGATGAAGTCGGGTCGGCCCTGAGGGGTACCTGCGAGTTGATGTGAAAGTCGGGCGGGCCCGCAGAGCACCCACGAGTTTTCCACATGGCATGGCCGGGCAGTCTGGGCCCTTGCTGTAAGTCCACGAGACGGGGCGATGGGGTCACATTATCGTGAGTCTCTGCTCGTCTCTGCGAGCCCCCAATGCACTAACAGGTTTGGGTATTTGTTCTGAGTTGGCCTCTGGCCATTACGCACTAACCACCACACGAGAATAGATATGGGCCTTGACGTTGCAGTATCAGCCAAAGCTTTGTCAGAGTCTAGTTCAGCATGGCGGCACAGTCGGATCGTGCTGGCCATCCGAGGCGGTGTTGGTATCCACCTTGCGTGCAACGACCCGGAGTGCAACGGGCGATGGGCCCAAGACCCCGGGGCACTTAGGATGTAGACCGGCGGAGACCTCTCTGCTGAGCCAAGGTAGGGCTACGACATGTTGATCTTTCAAGGTCGGGCATTGACCCCAGAATGGTGTGTCCGGCCAGAGTAATCAAGCGTGTTGGGTAACGTGGTGCACCCCTGCAGGGAATATATATATTCGAATACCGTGTCCACAGTAATGGACGTTCAGACTTGTATCCAGATCTTGTATAACTAGAAATGCATACTTGAGATATGTGATGGATATGTGGCTCCGAGATTGCTTTCTCGCAGGGAGTCGAGGAGGGATCTCTGGGCATTAATGTTACAACATGTTTGATAATTATAAACTGCTATTCTTTACTCTCCTACATGCTTCAAGATGTTCGGAGCTGCTTGAAGATGCTAGTCTTCGATAGGCTAGGCCTTCCCCCTCTATTTTGGCTTTCTGCAATTCAGTCCACAGATACAACCCTTCCATTTGATATCAACGCATACTTAGTATAGATCTGATGCTTGCGAGTACTTTGGATGAGTACTCACAGTTGCTTTGCTACCCCTTTTTTCCCTTCTTTCTTCTTTCCGGTTGATGCAACCAGATGGTGGATCCCTAGAGCCAGATGCCACCGCTGATAGATGCTACTTCATGGAGACTATCGACGACCAGGAGTAGTTAGGAGTTCCCAGGCAAAAGGCCTTGCCTCTTCGATCGTGTTGCTTTTGTGCTAGCCTTCTTAATGCATCCTTGTTTAACTTATGTCTGTACTCATATATTTTTGCTTCTGCTGACTCTTGTGTATCGAGCTTGTATTCGAGCCATCGAGGCCCCTAGCTTGTAATATAAAGCTTGTATTATTTTGATTTGTGTCTAGAGTTGTGTTGTGATATCTTCCCGTTATAAGTCTACTAGTCAATGCTTCGATGAGTTTGATAATTTTTTTGTAAAAAAAGAAAACTTCAATGCTTATGTTGGTAGACAATTGAAATGTAATGCTTATATGATTGAACACTTGAGTGATTATATGCCTAGAGTTAAAGGTGAACTTAAACTTACTAGTAAACATGCTTCTATGGTTACCACTCAAGTATAACAAGTGCTTAAAGCTCAAAATGATTTGCTCAATGAATTAAATGATAAAAAAATGATAATGCATTTAGAGTTATGACTAGAGGGGTTAAAATGACTCAGGAACCTTTGTATCCTGAGGGCCACCCTAAGAGAATTGAACAAGATTCTCAGAGAACTAATGGTTATGCACCTAGTCTTTCTAAAAAGACGAAGAAGAAAAATGATAGGAGTTTGCATGCTTCTAGTGAACCTGTTGTTGACACACCTGAGAATCCCAATGATATTTCTATTTCTGATGCTGAAACACAATCTGGTAATGAACATGAACCTAGTGATGATGTTAATGATGATGTTCATATTGATGCTCAACCTAGCAATAACAATGATGTAGAGATTGAACCTGCTGTTGATCTTGATAACCCACAATCAAATACTCAACATTATGATAAGAGAGACTTTGTTGCTAGGAAGAACAGTAAATAAAGAGAACCATGTGTTCAGAAACCCATGCCTTTTCCTCCTAAACCATCCAAGAAAAAGGATGATGAGGATTTTGAGCGCTTTGCTAAAATGGTTAGACCTATCTTTTTGCGTATGCGTTTGACTGATATGCTTAAAATGAATCCTTATGCTAAGTACATGAAAGATATTGTTATAAATAAAAGAAAGATACCAGAAGCTGAAATTTCCACCATGCTTGCTAATTATACTTTTAAGGGTGGAATACCTAAGAAACTTGGAGATCCAGGAGTACCAACAAGAAACTATGTTAAAACTGCTTTATGTGATCTTGGAGCCGGTGTTAGTGTTATGCCTCTCTCTTTATATCGTAGACTTGAATTGAATAAGTTGACACCTACTAAAATATCTTTGCAAATGGCTGATAAATCAACTGCTATACCTATCGGTATTTGTGAGGATGTGCCTGTTGTGGTTGCAAACATTACTATCTTAACGTACTTTGTTATTCTTGATATTCCCGAGGATGATAGTATGTCAATTATCCTTGGTAGACCATTTTTGAATACTGCAGGGGCTGTTATTGATTGCAACAAAGGCAATTTCATTTTTCATGTTAATAGTAATGAGCATACGATACACTTTTCGAGGAAACAACCTCAAGTTCACAGTATCAATTCTATTGGAAAAATTCCATCGATTATTATTGGAGGTTTTGAATTTCCACTTCCTACTGTCAAGAAGAAATATGATATCCTTATTATTGGGGATGTACATATCCCCGTTGAGGTAACCTAGTGTTATTCAAAAATTCTCCGATTTCATGCGATTCAGAATGAGTTTGTTAACAATACTTGATCAACCTTGTTAGTGGATTCCTTTTGATGAGCATGAGATGGATGAAGTTAGAAAGCACAACCTTCTGTACCCTCCTTTTACCTTCTGTTATTTAGATTAAATAAAGCAAAAATAGTATTTTCTCTCTGTTTTCTGAATTATCCATGCAATAAACAATACCACGAAAATAGAAGTTCTCCAAATGCCATGAAAATTTAGTATGATTTTTTCTGCATTATTTGAGAATATCTGGCACTAAGAACATAGTAGGGGGAGCTAGCACCTGGCCACGAGGGTCCAGGGCGTGCCCCCTGCCTCATGGGCCCACGGTTGCCCCCTCCACTTATTCCTGCATCCATGCTCTTCTTCTTCCTCCCAAAAAAATCACTATCCATCTCAAGCACGAGTTCTAGCTCATTTTGCTGCCATTTTTTATCTCCTTGCTCAAAGCTCCATTCACAAAACTGCTTCGGAGGATTGTTCTTTGGTATGTGGCTCCTCCAATGGTCCAATTATTTTTTGTTCTAGTGCTTTATTCATTGCAAATTTTTGCTGCCTAGGTGACCCTGTTCTTGAGCTTGCATGTTAAATTTATATGGTCCCCAGTAGTTCTAATGCATGATATAGTATCTAGGCACTTGTGGGAGTAGTTGCTATCAATTTTATTGAGTTTGGTTCACTTTTATTTTGAAGCTACTAAAAATTGCAGAAATTTTCAGAAAATGATGAAGAGATTTTTGACGGGCTCTTCTAGCCAAAGCTCAAAGGAGAAACAAAGTAAGGAGAATAAAAATCCCAAGTATAATCTCCCTCGCGTCGCGCAAGTTCGGTCGTGTGAATGGCCTTGTGATGATTTCTTGAGAGCAGTCGGGATTCATGATGACTTTTATTCTTTGGCTGATGATGCGGGCCTCACCGGTTTCCTCCACGACCAGCTCGAATAGTATATCTTACTCACTAATACTTTCGTGCAAAATTTTTACTTTCATCCTAAGAAATCACCTCCTTCAGTAGGGTTTCATTTATATGATGAGGCTAGGGAGATGTCACTAAAAGAATTTTGTGCGGTTTGCAAGATACCCTTCGAGGGCGGCTTACAGGAACCACATCGTAAAGATGTGTATGGATTTATTGATATGATTACTGTAGGGGAAACGAGGAAGGTTTCCAATGCAAGAATTACTAGCATACACTTTCCTGTTTTACGTTACTTTGCAATATTAGCTAGTAGATGCTTAATTGGTCATGGGAACTGCAAAAACCTTAGTGTCCCTGATATTATTATCTTGTTCCATGCTTTATTTCATAATAAGACTGTTAGTATGGGTGCTATTGTTGCTAAACGGTTAAGTCTGAACCGTACAAAGGGCCCCATCTTTGGAGGCATCTACGTTTCACACCTTGCTAAACACTTTAGGATACCTATTAGGCATTATGAGAAAGAAGAAAAGTTGCTACCTCCTACCTATCTATATTATAAGAGCATGGTAGCACATGAGTTTATTGTTAAAAATGATGAGAAGATGCTTAAGTATAATTTGAGATTTCATAAAACTCACAGTGAGACTATTATCTTGCCTGCACCCTCTTTGTTTGACTTAACTGCATGCACTTACCTCGTCTTGCCGGAGGCCGTTCACGCATACCGCGGCCAGACATCAACTCCAGAGCCTACGCCGAGCCACCACTTGACCCTTATCGACCGTCTTTTTATCAGTGGGATCCGGAGGAGATCGCCAGCCAGTGTTACTCTGATGACACTCCTCAGTACACCGGAGAGAGTAACCGCGATCCATGGGCATAGACCAACTTAGGCCAAAAGCCTAAGCTTGGGGGAGTACGTATTTCTCACCGACATTACATTCATGTTCACACACTCATGCTAGTTGTCGGTGCTCATACTTTTTCATTGTACTATCCATGCTAGTTTATTTCTTTTTCTAGTTTTCTTCTTGTGTGTTTGAATAACCTTAACAAAAACCAAAAAAATAGTTAGTTTACTTTCCCCGCCTGTAGTAGTAGTAACTAAAAGAAAACCCAAAAAGATTTCTTGTTCTTCTTTTGCTTGTTGGGAGCTTTCCCGTGTAAATAGTTTTATTTCTTTTCTTTGGGGGTCGAGAGGGGAAGACCATGATGAAAATGTTGAGTGGCTCTTATATGCATTATTGTTGATTTAACTAAGAGCCCATATTACCTTGTCTTCTCCTTCGAATTGAATGCTTGCAGATTCCAGCTTAGTCCAATGCACGTGCACTATTATTATTTTCCACACCATTCGGTCGTGCGAGTGAAAGGCAATAATGACGATCTATGATGAAATGATTGAGATGAGAGAAGCTGGTATGAACTCGACCTCTCTTGTTTTTGTAAATATGATTAGTTCATCCTTCCTGGTTCAACCTATTATGAATAAACATGTTTGCAATGACAATTAGATATTATAGTTGCTTATGACATGCTTAATTAGCTAGGAGTTTATAATGGTTTACCTTGCGTGCTAACATGCTATTAAAATGGTTGTGATGTGGTATGATAGGGTGGTATCCTCCTTTGAATGATTCGAGTGACTTGACTTGGCACATGTTCACGCATGTAGTTGAAACAAAATCAACATAGCCTTCATGATATTTATGTTCATGGTGGATTATATCCTACTCATGCTTGCACTCAGTGTTGATTAATTTTAATGCATGTTCATGACCGTTGTCGCTCTCTAGTTGGTCGCTTCCCAGTCTCTTTCTAGCATTCACCTGTACTAAGCGGGAGTACTGCTTGTGCATCCAAACTCCATAAACCCCAAAGTTATTCCATACGAGTCCACCATACCTTCCTATATATGGTACCTACCTGTCGTTCCAAGTAAATTTGTATGTGCCAAACTCCAAACTTTCAAATGAAATTCTATTTTATATGCTCGAACAACTCATGTATCAACTAGGGTTGTCTGTATCTTCCATGCTAGGTGGGTTATTCTTAAGTGGAGTGGACTCCTCTCCTCACTCGCGAGAAAATGGCTGGTCACCAGGATGCCCAGTCCCATGCTTAAATCAAAAATAATTACAAACAAAACTCCCCCAGGATTGTTGTTAGTTGGAGGCTCCCATTGTTTCTGGCAAGCCATGGATTGATGCTTGTTGGTGGAGGGAGAGTATAAACTTTACCATTCTATTTGGGAACTGCTTATAATGTGTGTAGCATGGAAGATATCGAGATCTCTCAGTTGTTATGTTGACAATGAAAGTATACCACTCAAAATATTGTTCATCTCTATTTCAAAATCGAGCTCTGGCACCTCTACAAATCCCTGCTTCCCTCTGCGAAGGGCCTATCTATTTACTTTTATGTTGAGTCATCATCCTCTTATTAAAAAGCACCCGCTGGAGAGCACTGCTGTCATTTGCATGCATTACTATTAATTTATATTGAGTATAACTATGACTGGATCTCTTTTACCATGAATTACAATGTTCAGTCAGTCCTTGATCTTCAAAGGTGCTCTGCATTTATGTTTTGCGGTCTCAGAAAGGGCTAGCGAGATACCATCTTGTTATATCATATTGTGATTGTTTTGAGAAAAGTGCTGTCATCAAAGTTTTATTATTATTGCTCGCTAGCTGATTATGCCATTAATATGAGTAAACATGAGACCTAAATGTTATTGTGAATATGGTTAGTTCATAATATTTGCTGAAAACTTGAATGTTGGCTTTACATATTTGCAACAACAAGAGCAAACAGAGTTTGTAAAAGTTTTTCTTTATCACTTTCAGTTTGTCAACTGAATTGCTTGAGGATAAGCAAAGGTTTAAGCTTGGGGGAGTTGATACGTCTCCGTCGTATCTACTTTTTCAAACACTTTTGCCCTTGTTTTGGACTCTAACTTGCATGATTTGAATGGAACTAACCCGGACTGGCACTGTTTTCAGCATAACTGACATGGTGTTATTTTTGTGCAGAAATAAAAGTTCTCGGAATGACCTGAAAATCCACGAAGCTACTTTTTGGAATTAATAAAAAATATTGGTGAAAGAATCAACGTCAGGGGGCCCACACCCTGTCCATGAGGGTGGGGGGCACCCCCCCTAGGGCGCGCCCCCTGCCTTGTGGGCCCCCTGAACCTCCACCGACCTCAACTCCAACTCCATATATTCACGTTCGCGGAGAAAAAAATCAGAGAGAAAGTTTCATCGCGTTTTACGATACGGAGGCACCGCCAAGCCCTAATCTCTCTCGGGAGGGCTGATCTGGAGTCCGTTCGGGGCTCCGGAGAGGGGAATCCATCGTCGCCGTTATCATCAACCATCCTCCATCATCAATTTCATGATGCTCACCGCCGTGCATGAGTAATGCCATCGTAGGCTTGCTGGACGGTGATGGGTTGGATGAGATTTACCATGTAATCGAGTTAGTTTTGTTAGGGTTTGATCCCTAGTATCCACTATGTTCTGAGATTGATGTTGCTATGACTTTGCTATGCTTGATGCTTGTCACTAGGGTCCGAGTGCCATGATTTTAGATCTGAAGCTATTATGTTTGCATGAATATATGTGAGTTCTTGATCCTATCTTGCAAGTCAATAGTCACCTACTATGTGTTATGATCCTGTAACCCCGAAGTGGCAATAATCGGGACCGCTCCCGGTGATGACCGTAGTTTGAGGAGTTCATGTATTCACTAAGTGTTAATGCTTTGCTCCGGTACTCTATTAAAAGGAGGCCTTAATATCCCTTAGTTTCCAATAGGACCCTGCTGCCACGGGAGGGTAGGACAAAAGATGTCATGCAAGTTCTTTTCCATAAGCATGTACGACTATATTCAGAATACATGCCTACATTACATTGATGAACTGGAGCTAGTTCTGTGTCACCCTATGTTATAACTGTTGCTTGAGGAATCACATCCGAAATAATTATCCATCACTGATCCAATGCCTACGGGCTTTTCACATATTGATCTTTGCTTAGTTACTTTACCGTTGCCACTGTTACAATTACTACAAAACTGCTACTGTTACTTTTGCTACTGTTACCATTACTTCCATACTACTTTGCTATTAAATACTTTGCTACAGATATTAAGTTATCCAGGTGTGGTTGAATTGACAACTCAACTGCTAATACTTGAGAATATTCTTTGGCTCCCCTTGCGTCAAATCAATAAATTGGGGTTGAACACTCTACCCTCGAAAACTGTTGCGATCCCCTATACTTGTGGGTTATCACTGCTTCAGAAGCAGTGAATGAAGGAGTCTGGATGAAGGAGTTCATATCCGATCTAGGTGTCATACCTAGTGCATCGGATCCAATGAAAATCTTTTGTGACAATACTAGTGCAATTGCCTTGGTAAAGGAATCCATATTTCACAAGAGAGCCAAGCACATCAAGAGACGCTTCAATTCCATACACGATCAAGTCAAGGAGGGAGACATAGAGATTTGCAAGATACATACGGATCTGAATGTTGCAGACCCGTTGACTAAGCCCCTCTCACGAGCAAAACATGATCAGCACCAAGACTCCATGGGTGTTAGAATCATTACTATGTAATCTAGATTATTGACTCTAGTGCAAGTGGGATACTGAAGGAAATATGCCCTAGAGGCAATAATAAAGTTGTTATTTATATTTCCTTATATTATGATAAATGTTTATTATTTATGCTAGAATTGTATTAACCGGAAACTTGGTACATGTGTGAATACATAGACAAACAAAGTGTCACTAGTATGCCTCTACTTTACTAGCTCGTTGAATCAAAGATGGTTGTGTTTCCTAACCATAAGGCTGAGTTGTCATTTGATTAACGGGATCACATCATTAGAGAATGATGTGATTGACTTGACCCATTCCGTTAGCTTAGCACTTGATCGTTTAGTTTACTACTATTGCTTTCTTCATGACTTATACATGTTCCTATGACTATGAGATTATGCAACTCCCAAATACCGGAGGAACACTTTCTATGCTACAAAACGTCACAACGTAACTGGGTGATTATAAAGGTGCTCTACAGGTGTATCCGACGGTACTTGTTGAGTTGGCAGAGATCGAGATTAGGATTTGTCACTCCGATTGTCGGAGAGGTATCTCTGGGCCCTCTCGGTAATGCACATCACTATAAGCCTTGCAAGCAATATGACTAATGAGTTAGTTGCGGGATGATGCATTACGGAACGAGTAAAGAGACTTGTCAGTAAAGAGATTGAACTAGGTATTGAGATACCGATGATCGAATCTCGGGCAAGTAACATACTGATGACAAAGGGAACAACGTATGTTGTTATGTGGTTTGACCGATAAAGATCTTTGTAGAATATGTAGTAGCCAATATGAGCATCCAGGTTCCGCTATTGGTTATTGACCAGAGACGTGTCTCGGTCATGTCTACATAGTTCTCGAACCCGTAGGGTCCGCACGCTTAACGTTCGGTGACGATCGGTATTATGAGTTTATGTGTTTTGATGTACCTAAGGTTGTTCGGAGTCCCGGATGAGATCACGGACATGACGAGGAGTCTCGAAATGGTCGAGACATAAAGATTGATATATTGGAAGGTTATATTAGGACACCGGAAGGGTTCCGGGGGTCACCGGATAAATACCGGAACCCCCCGGGGAGCTTATGGGCCTTAATGGGCTTTAGGGAGAGATAGAGGGGCTGGCTAGGGCTGGGCCGCCCCCACCCCAAGCCTAGTCCGAATTGGACTAGGCGGGGGGGGGCCCTCCTTCCTTCTCCTCCTCTCGTTCCCTTCCCCTTCTCCTATTCCTACTAGGAAAGGGGAGTCCTACTCCCGGTGGGAGTAGGACTCCCCCCTTGGTGCACTCTCCTCCTTGGTCGGCCGCCTCCCCCCTTGCTCCTTTATATACGGGGGTGGGTGGGCACCCCAAGACACACAAGTTTTTCATTGACCTTTAGCCGTGTGCAGTGCCGCCCTCCACCATAATCCACCTCGGTCATATCATATCGGTGCTTAGGCAAAGCCCTGTGTCGGTAGCTTCATCAACACCGTCATCACGCCGTCGTGCTGACGGAACTCTCCCTCGAAGCTCTACTGGATCGTGAGTTCATGGGGCGTCACCAAGCTGAACGTGTCCTGACCGCTGAGGTGTCGTATGTTCGGTACTAGGATCGGTCGACCGTGAAGACGTATGACTACATCAACCGCGTTGTCATAACGCTTCCGCTTACGGTCTATGAGGGTACGTGGACGACACTCTCTCCTCTCGTTGCTATGCATCACCATGATCTTGCGTGTGTGTAGGATTTTTTTTGAAATTACTACGTTCCCCAACAACCGTTCCTTTCAATTTTAATGCGTTCCTAGAGAAAGCTAAGTTGAAAGATGATGGCAACAACTACACGGACCTGGTCCTTAACTTGAGGATTATCCTCATTGCTGCATAGGAGAATTATGTCCTTGATGCACCGCTAGGTGCAAGGCCAGCTGCAGGAGCAGAAGCTGACGTTGTGAACACTTGGCAAGCTCGATCTGATAACTACTCCTTAGTTCAGTGTGCCATGCTTTACGGCTTAGAATCGGGACTTCAAAGACGTTTTGAACGTCATGGACCATATCATATGTTCCAGGAGTTGAAGTTAATATTTCAACCAAATGACCGAGTTGAGAGATATGAAATCTCCAACAAGTTCTATAGCTGCAAGATGGAGGAGAACAGTTCTGGTAGTGAGCACATACTCAGAATGTTTGGGTACCATAATCACTTGACTCAGCTGGGAGTTAATCTTCTAGATGATTGTGTCATTGACAGAGTTCTTCAATTACTGCCACCAAGCTACAAAGGCTTCGTGATGGACTACAATATGCAAGGGATGGAAAAGACTATTCCCGAGCTCTTCGCGATGCTAAAGGCCGTCGAGGTAGAAATCAAGAAGGAGCATCAAGTGTTGATGGTTAACAAAACCACTAGTTTCAAGAAGAAGGGCAAGGGTGAAAAGAAGGGGAACTTCCAAAAGACTGACAAGCAAGTTGTCACTCCCGGGAAGAGACCCAAGTTTGGACCCAAGCCTGAAACTGAGTGCTTCTACTTCAAAGGGACTGGTCACTGGAAGCGGAACTGCCCCAAATATTTGGCGGATAAGAAGGATGGCAAAGTGAACAAAGGTATATTAGATATACATGTTCTTGATGTGTACCTTACTAATTCTCGTAGTAGTGCCTGGGTATTTGATACTGGTTTGGTTGCTCATATTTGTAACTCGAAGAAGGGACTACGGATTAAACGAAGATTGGCTAAGGACGAGGTGATGATGCGCGTCAGAAATAGTTCCAAGGTTGATGTGATCGCCGTCGGCACGCTACCTCTACATCTACCTTCGGGATTAGTTTTAGATCTGAATAATTGTTGTTTGGTACCGGTGTTGAGCATGAACATTATATCTGGATCTTGTTTAGTGCGACACGGTTATTCATTTAAATCGGAGAATAATAGTTGTTCTATTTATATGAGTAGTATCTTTTATGGTCATGCACCCGTGAAGAGTGGTCTATTTCTATTGAATCTTGATCGTGATGATACACATATTCATAATATTGATGCCAAAAGATGCAACATTGATAATGACAGTGCAACTTATTTGTGGCACTGCCATTTGGGTCATATCGGTGTAAAGCGCATGAAGAAACTCCATAAAGATGGACTCTTGGAATCACTTGATTATGAATCATTTGATACTTGCAAACCGTGCCTTATGGGCAAGATGACTAAAACTTTGTTCTCCGGAACAATGGAACAAGCTAGTGACTTATTAGAAATAATACATAGCAATGTATGCGGTCCAATGAGTGTTCATGCTCGTGGCAGGTATCATTATTTTCTGACCTTCACAGATGATTTGAGCATATATGGGTATATCTACTTAATGAAACACAAGTCTGAAACGTTTGAAAAGTTCAAAGAATTTCGGAGTGAAGTGGAGAATCATGATAACAAGAAAATAAAGTATCTATGGTGTGATCGTGGAGGAGAATATTTGAGTTATGAGTTTGGGCTTCATTTAAAATAATGTGGAATATTTTCACAGCTCACGCCACCTGGAACACCATAGCATAACACTACAAAAAAAAGACACATCCGTGACATTTTGCGCCGAACGAATTTTTTCCTGTCATACATATGTCACTTCTATGACGATAATTGTGACAAAACCCGGTATGATCATAGATGTGGTGGGATCCTACTTCTATGACAAAAAATCATGACAGAAAATGGGCTTTTCGTCCTGGGCGGGCCGGAGACGCAGCTGCATGACATTCTTTGGGCCGTCCATGACGGAAAAAACTGTGGTAGAAGCGAGGGGGAGGAAAATTTCGGGGAGTTGCCGGTTACGGTGGGAGGTCGGTGGCCAAGCGATGCGCGTTTCTCTCGTACACGTACGCGCGTGTGTGCGAGGCGTTGGCTCTAACTGAACCCGAGCGAGGCGTTGGGCTCTAACTGAACCCCGAGCGATTGCACTGCAGGCTACGCGTTACTGAACCCGAGCGATCGATCGATGGCTGTTAACTGACCCGATGGAGCAATTCCTTCGCTACTACCGCTAACTGAAGGTGATCGATTGGATGAACAATGAGCATTGCAGGGGGGTTTGGATGAACAGTGAGTGCTGGCGTTGCCTCTGGATGAACAGGACCCCATGGTGTGGAGGGCTGGATGAACAGTAGACGGTGGAGGGGTGGCCATGGAGGGGTGGTTGAACAGGACCCCGGGGTGTGGAGGGTTGGATGAACAGTAGACAGTGGAGGGCTGGATGAATAGTAGACGGTGCAGGGGTGGTTGAACAGTAGCCGGTGGAGTAGTGCACGGTGGAGGCTGGATGAACAAGAGCCCGTGGAGGCTGGAGGAGGTCGACGGTAGCCCGTGGAGGCTGGAGGAGGTCGATGGTGGAGATGAACAGTATCCCGTGGAGTCCCGTTTTATGGTACGCCACACCCCTCCCGATGAACAAGACCCCTGTTTCGACCGTAGCGCTCCAACACAAGTCCGTTTCGTCCGTTTTGCGGTACGCCACACCCCTCCCGATCAACAGGACCC
>NC_057810.1:458112283-458125967 GCF_018294505.1 Triticum aestivum | reverse complement strand
GGTACGCCACACCCCTCCCGATCAACAAGACCCCTGTTTCGACCGTAGGAGGTCCGTTTCCTCCGTTTTGCGGTACGCCACACCCCTCCCGATCAACAGGACCCCCATTTCGACTATAGGAGGTCTGTTTCCTCTGTTTTGCGGTACGCCACACCCCTCCCGATCAACAGGACCCCGTTCCGAATGTAGGAGGTCCGTTTCCTCCATTGTGCGGTACGCCAGGCCTCGTTTCCGTCACCTGTTCCGTCCAAGCCTTCCCGATGAACACGACCATGCATTCCGTTCCGACCCAGCCGGTTGGCTCCCCAAGAACACGATGATGACGTTGTTTCTCCGTTCTGACCCAGCCATGTACGTATGCGCGAGTAGCCGTTCGAGATCCAGCCCATATGTACGTATGTGGCCGTATTTTCTTTCTTGCACCCTCGCCGATGTACGTACGTGTACATGCTACGTGCGCGCCTCTACTACGACACATGTGCGCCTCTACATCGACCAGTATGTACGTACACGTTCGCGACCAGGATGACAACGCTACGTACGCTTCGACCAGGTGGTTCTCGACTGTCAGGCACTTCCTTGCCTGCGAAGATGTAGCTGGTGGGTCCCAGCAGTCAGGGGGGCGAATCATTTTGTTTTTGTTTTTTTCTGCCCGGACGCACTTCCTTGCGTGCGAAGGTGTAGCTGCTGGGTCCCAGCAGTCAAGGGGGCGAATCGTTTTTTTTGGACGCACTTCCTTGCGTGCGAAGGTGTAGCTGCTGGGTCCCAGCAGTAAGGGGGGCGAATCATTTTTTTTTGCCCGGACGCACTTCCTTGCGTGCAAAGGTGTAGCTGGTGGGTCCCAGCAGTCGGGGGCGAATCGTTTTTTTCCAGACGCACTTCCTTGCGTGCGAAGATGTAGCTGGTGGATCCCAGCAGTCAGGAGGGCGAATCGTTTTTTTCGGACGCACATCCTTGCGTGCGAAGATGTAGCTCGTGGGTCCCAGCAGTCAGGGGGCCAATCACTTTTTTCACGAAATACAGTGGCCTGTCCAGTGGGTCCACGCTGTCAGGTGGAGGAATAATTATTTTGCGCGTAATAAGGAGCCACTTCCTTGCGGCTGTCGTGGACCCAGCTGTCAGCCTCTCCACATATAGTCCACATCCGATGGAAGTCGTTCCTTGACCATGTTGACCACGCCGCGCCGAGAGCACCACGGCGGTGGACGACGGTGAGGCCTAGGAAGGGGACAACGCGGAGCCGGGGAAGACGCGGCAGTGGATGCACACGCGGAGAGGAGTACGAGGGTTCACTGGTTTGACTGCGCTGCCATCGCCGCAGAATAACAGGGGGAGTGGGTGAGTGGAGGGATGGCCTGGCCAGCGGTGGGAGTAGTAGGGGGCGGTGAGGCTTCCGCGGCAGCACAGCCGGCCACGCGAGGCAGGAGCAGGCGGCACGACCGGTGCTGCTTTGGGCGGCTGGAGCAAGAAGACCAGAGGTTAAAGAAGCACGATGGCCGTTGGATGGACATCGTATGGTCACTGCAGCTAGAATCGTTTATTATTGACTAAGTTGACAAAGCCCTTGGTACGTCAACTTAGTAGGCCCACGGGTCAGCTTTCGAAATGGTGCACCCCAGATGTTAGGGGGAGGAATCATTTTTGGGCGGGTGAAGCTAGAATATCCGAGATTGAAGAAGAAGCACGGCATCTGTTGGCTGGACATCCAACGGCCACTTCTGCTAGAACCGTGTGTTGACTATAAGTTGACAAGCCTTGCATATGCGTCAACTCTGTTTTTTTAGGGGACGCGTCAACTTAGTAAGGCCAGAAGTGTGTGGCAGAGAACTTATAGCCCATTTGAGATTTGTAAGAATGTGTAGCCCATTTTTGAATTTTAATGGAATTTACTACAGCCCATTTACAGTTTGTTAAAAGTACAGCCCATTTCAACCAACCGTTCAAAACAGAATTCAATAAAATTTCCCACATTTTGATGGGATCCGAATATTTTTATCCCAAAATTTCTAGTCAGATTAAATACAATTTCAATATAAATTTATATTACGTAAAAATCCAACGAAACATTGCGCTCGCAACAATTAATAAAATTAAAATTTTCAATATTCCAAAAATAATATTTTATAAAGTAATCACTGTTTGGTGCATTTTTTTATAGTTACTACCTAGTTTTTCTAATTACATCCCATTTATTATTTCTTAAAGCCCATTTTCTTGTTAAGCCTAATGCATCCTTCCTAGGAAAGATTTGCAGCCCAGTGGGGCGGAGAATAACAACTTGACCTTGCCTGGGTGTTCCTCAAAAAAAAGTATAGCTGGGCTAGCCATTTTTAGCTTGAAAATAATTAATATCTGGGCTGGATATCTGGCCTGGGCTAGACGGGCCACAGCCCGCCCAGTTAATACCTGCAGCGATGTTTTCGTTGTTGTTCAGAGGAGAAAAAATAATATCTGGGGTAAACATCGAAAAACTCTGCAGTGCTCACACCTCAAAAACACAAATACTGCTCGAGCTACTTGGTCCCAGCTGTCGGCCGCTTCTTGTGCAATTCTCTCATTTATTGACTACTCCCTCCTTTCCGGTTTATAATGCTCAATTCAAAAATCTCACCAATCAAGGTAGATGGCGAGTGGTGGAATACTTTTTGTAGTTTTGCAAAAGCACCTAATTAATACTCTTGCTATCCTCAAAAAATTATGTTTATCAATGCATTAATTGCAATGCATGCATGCATAAAGTACATGCATTGGTCAATTTTCTCTTAATACTTGCATGCAATGATTTAATGCACCTTGGAATCTGAACATGTGATGGAAAACAACCAAATTGAGCCTTATAAAATGGAAAAACTAAAATTTTGAGATAAGCCCTATAAACCGGAAAGGAGGGAGTACATAGGTTGACAATGGTGTGGGACCGTGATGTCAGGGAACCAGGAGGAAGCAAAATAAATTATAGTTATATATATACATACATACATACATATATATATATATATATATATAATAAGGAGGCACTTGCGTACGTGAGGCTATGGACCTGGTGGGTCCCCATTGTCATCCTATCCAAGTAAAGTCATCTCCTCGCCCGCGCACGCTTTCCGCCCGAAATAGTCAGCATCGGCCGCCCCGCTTCCCGGTGCAGGTGATTGCTCCGCCTTCAAACAACACAAGTGCTGTTCGTCTGTCCATCTGCCGCACACATTAATGATACGCCGTTGCCGAGGCGGCTACTCTGGCGCCACACGTCCGTCCCTTCGCCCGCCCACCATTGCTATATAAACTGCTGCGCCGGCCATAGCCGCATTCATCCGCATCCGCTCCCTTTCTCCTGTCCACACCACTACTGCCCACCATGGCTTCCTCGTGCTCCAGCGCTCTTCGGGACGGGCGGATGATGGACCATAAGGAGATGGCAGCCATTGCTGCCGACCGGCTGACCGGCAGGCAGCCGGAGGACGACGACGTCCCAATGGAGAACATGGTAGTCAACGATCTGGCGCCAACCCCCTCCTCCGTGCCATCCTCGCCGGTGCATTGCACCATGACCATCGGCGAGGCCCGTGCCCAATATATGGACAGGGTGAGGCAGATGCGTGAGGAGCAGTTCCGGGAGATGCAGGTCGCCGCCGCCTACAACCACCATCTCCTCCAGGAGCACCTGTAGGTGGAGGAGCAAATTGCCGTGGAGTGGGCGGAGCAGGAAGCGCTGCTCGACTCGTACCGCTCCGCCCACAAGGGCCGCCTCGAGCGCTGGCGGGTGGCGGAGGCTACGGCCGCCTACAAAGAGGCTAGCAAAGAGGGCGATGAAGCGGGCGAGGCGCTGTTTGGCGAGACCGAGGACGAGGCAGAGGACAATGTCGGCTCTGACGAGTCCCCGCTCCGCTGGCGTTGATGACGCCCTGCTCAGCCGATGCCCCACGGCACCAACAACGAGGCAGAGGACACCGCCGGCTCCGCCAAGGCCCCGCCCCGCCAACAACGAGGCAGAGGACATCGCCGGCTCAGCCGAGGCCCCACCTTGCCGGCAACGTGGGGGAGCATTTCCACCGCTCCGCTGAGGCGCCGCCCGCCGGCAACGAGACAGAGGACATCGCCGGCTCCGCCGAGGCCCCGCCCCGCTGCCAACAAGGCCACGCCACATAGAAAATGAGGAAGAGTACGGTAGGTTGCCGCTGCTCGGGTCCAAGTAAGGCCACCGCTGCTACCCTCCGGTTGAAGCCAAGCTAGGCGAGTTGACCATTGACGGCCGGTTAGCTTCTTGGCGGCGACATGGAGTCGGAGAGCTGCGTTGGAGAAGAACGCTGCTTCTACTTAACTGTTGGTGCAGTTGGCTGACTGACACGTGGGCCCAACAGGCCACATGTCAGTTACGCAATTGCACCTGCAGTTAAGTCACTGAAGCTTTTGTTCAGCTTAGCGGGACACAGGTGGGTAGCTTCGGTTAATTAATTATACCTCCAGCGCACCCCTTTTTAGTTTTTTTTAGAAAAGGAGGATGACCCCCGGCCTCTGCATCTGGGAGATGCATGCGGCCACAAACACCCCTTTTTAGTTGAAGAATGTATGAAATGTAATTAAATCCGGCATGTTTATATGAAATCCGACCGTGTATGAATGAATTTATTTCGATTAGTTCGAATTCTTGTATCACCGGAATTGGATGAACATGCAAAACAATACGTACTAGCATTATTCCCAGGGTGATCACCTCGTTTACAGCAGTTTCACATGTACTCCCTCCGGTCCTTTCTATATAAGTTTTGCCTGCACTCAAAGTATCTCTACTTTGACCAATCTTATACAAAAAAGTATGCACTTTCACAATGTGCGAAGTAAAAAGGAACAGAAGGAGTACAAAGAGTTTGAGCAGCTTTTTAGCGTTTCTGTACATTGCAATCAAACACACAGGGCTGGCAATTCATAGAGAACATTCAAAACAATCGATGATTATGCATCTCAGCGACTCACATGTAAGAGGCAATATTTACTTCACAAATAAAGAATAAAGAAAAAATTGATCAACGCTGCTGACAGCAAGGGCGTCCCATTCGAAAATATCAAACGCATGTCTTAAAATCAATGAGAAAAATTTGACAAGGTTGTCCCATTCCAAAATATCATATGCCTACGATTGTGGAATGGGCAGGGTTTGCCATCAGTTCGGACATTGACATGGCATGTTGTGCTAAATAAACCAACTGTTCTTTTTGTGCAGTTCCACCAAAATCAACCAAATTCACGCGTAGCTTGTATGATTTCACCCTTATATGTTGCAACGCCTTGAACTTATTGGAACCTCCTTTCTTGTGGTAGAAATGAATGACTCAATGTATTCATGAACATTTTGTGCAGTTCCCATTGAAATCAAGCTGATCACCCCTGTTTGCACAAATACAAAAAAAGTGATTAGTATAAAGCAAAATGTACTATGAATTGATAGTTTAAATAGGCACCTACATGGTCCATGTAGAGCACACTTTTAGAAAAATGGAACTCACCAGAAAGAATCCTAGAACAGCATTGTACTCGCGCATCACAGCAAAAAAATGGAGATTTGTCAGTCCTTCTGAGATGAAGTTAGTTTGGTCTTGTGGGGAGTAATGTAACCATCCTTCAACTGCTCCTTCTGATAAGAATCCTAGAACAACATTGTACTCGCGCATCACAACAAATAAATGGAGATTTGTCAGTCCTTCTGAGCTGAAGTTAGTTTGGCCTTGTGGGGAGTAATGTAACCATCCTTCAACTGCTCCTTCTGATGAGAAGATAGACATGGCTTCTTCATCCTGGCATAATTGGAACTAGTCACTTCACGTACTCCATATTCTTCTTCAGAGGAAGATGATCCTATTGTGCAAAGACAAGAGGACAACTAAATGCTAGCATCCCTATTTGCTCGAAAAAAAGGAAAGGAAATATTTAAAACAGCACAGATGAAGCACTTCTCAAGGACAATACCACTTTTTCATGATAGTATCTAAACAGTAGCACAACGCCAATAGAGATGACAAAGCTCAATCATATGGATGAATTAGTGGGCGAGTACCAACCTTTGTCAGGAGGCTTATTGTGTAGAGCATACAGATCAAGCACTTCTCCGGAACCATATGTTGCTATCTACTATGGTGGCCATGCTTACTATATAGTCCTTGATTAGTTTAATGTTTCCAACATCTTTTTGTGCAGTTCCACTAAAATATATGGTATCTTCAAAGAAGATCCCCGTTTGCACAAGTAGAGATAATTACGTATGGCATCAAATCAGTGGCAAAACAATTGCTCGTTCCAGCCATAGCAATAAATTAAGATGCAAAACTATATCATTACTTGTGTCATCACAGTTCCAGTGCTTCATTACAGCACCGGGAGTTGATTTTTGTTTTTCTTACGCTTGTTCTTCCCCTTCATCACTTGGTTCAATAACAGACAAGCTTTGCCTTCAATGTAAGATTTGGCATGTCAATTAGGGAGCACAAGTATAGTACTAAACTTAATTTTCTGATGAAAGTGGCAAAATACAGGCCAGCAGTTGTGAAATATCCTTATCTTACCTCAATGGGATATTACGGTGCACATACAGATTGGAAGTCTTGTCTCCATTTGTGCAATTCACTAAAATCAAGTAACATTATCGTACAAGTAGCATAACATATGAAAGCACACTATAGAATCATGTGAAAGAAGGCTAGTACTAACCTCTCATGATGCGGAATTCAAACAACTCACAAGAATAAGATCTGAACCAAATTCGCCTTAACGGATAGGAAGTAAGATCTCCTCTTGTGCAGTTCCACTAAGATCAAGCAATCAAGCAACGTTGTCGGTGTGACATTTTGGTTGAACTGCACAAAACACTCTTAAAACAAAAGTGTTTTGTGCAGTGCAACAAAAGGTCACAATGGCAACGAGGTGAAGTAGATAACCCTGTTTACACAGCAGTGCAAAGGAAACAATTAGTGGTCAATAACGGTGGATGACACAGAAGCCAACAAAAAGAAGCATCTACTTTATCTAAATGGAAAAGAAAGCAAGACAGTAGCATTTCTCAAACGGTGGCATTGATTAATATTAACATAGAGATTATATTAACAATAAAATTCATTAAACATGTAATTTGCTTTTAACTGTTGCATTGCATCAATTTTCCAACGGCATTATTAGAGGGTGTTTGTTTACAGGGACATTTTGGTGTAGGGACTAAAAAAACTCCGTGTCAGTCACATCTAAACCAAACTGGAGGGACTTTTCGGGACTAAAAGTGGGCATTTGGGACTAAAGAAAGAAGACCCCGAGGGAGTCCTTTTGGGACTTTTTCCAACAGTTACCCCTGCCACGCATCGCAACTTGTTTCTATTAGTTTATTACTAGGGGTAACATGGTCTTTTATCATGTCATTTAATAACCTCTAGTCCATGTTTAGTCCCTGGAACCAAGCAGGTAGGAACTAGGGAGTTTTTAACCAAACAGGGCCTGAGATTAACAACAGCTAATGAGTTGCACGGGACAATGGACGCACCAGCACCATGTGCATCTACCGATGTACTGTGGTCATGCACAGTCTGTTGCAACAAAGAACAAACAACCAAGGAGCATATTGTGTTGGTCCCAGTTTTGTTATCTTTAGACACCTTTCCCTATGTGAGCGCAGCAAATCTGGTCCTGCTCAAACTCTACAGCCTTGTCCCTTCCTTTCCTTTTTGAACTAGTACTTTTGCCCCTTCCTTTCCTCTTTGAACCACGTCCTAGATTTATGCGATACAACTTTCCCCACTACTTTCCCCCATCCCTTTCCTCTTTGAACCACGTCCTAGATTCACGCTATACAACTTTCCCCTTCATTTCCTCTTTGAACCACGTCCTAGATTCATGCTATATACAACTTTTCCCACTACTTTCCCCCACTCCTTTCCTCTTTGAACCACGTCCTAAATTCATGGTATACATGCAGCTACAACAATGCATGTGTAGTAAGTAAAATATACCTTAAAGTTCTTGGGGCGTGGTTCGGTGGGCGACGGGACGGCGGTGAAGAAGAAGGGGTCGGAGGCCCTCCCGCGTCGCTGCTAGGTGGAAAGTGAACAGCAGCGCCGGTAGTGGATTCCCCCCTCGCCGACGGCGACAATGTTAAGCATCCTTCCCTTCCCGGCGGACGGATCCTGCCGGCTCTTTGAGCAGCAGTGAGGGGAGAGAGAGGCGAACGAAGTCTTGTTTAGATCTGGAGAGGGCGAGAGAGTGTGAAGAGAGCAACTACAAGCACTGAGGCTCCAGCGTGTATATATATACTGGAGAGAGAGTGTGAAGCATGCAAACCCTAGAAAACATTTTGACCAGTCAAAGAATCCTCCTGGCAAAAATTATGCTCAAGTGTAGTTATCGAACCCGAGACCTCAAGTTTGATGAGTGAACAGGCTAACCAGCTACACAACCCTCCCGTTATGTTCAACGAGAGGAAAATAACCTTTTATACATTCCTGCGTTCGTGTGACAGGCATGCCATGTTTTGTGTGTGTGGGGGGGGGGCGTCATTAGGATTTCAATCATAATCGTGTCATGTGGCTTTGGTGGTAAGACTATCCACAGTGATGCAGAAATAATGCAGCCTTAGTCACCTTACCTCTCTCCACGTAGTACGTTGGGTCCCACCAGTCAGAGGGTGAAACAAACAAATTAATAAGAAAAATTAAAAGCGCCAGCGGTGTATCTTACTACCTCACACATCTCGCTACAGCTCGGGAACACTGTCCAATTGATCCCTTTGTTCGCTCACGTACTATTTTAAGTGAATCCTTATTATAACATGCACACAAATTTTGGGCACTTGTATTCGACTTAAGTCAGTGTGCCACCGTATCTCGTATACTTACTACTCCCTCCGTCTAGGTGTAATAAGTCACGTTAGAAGGTGCAACGGGACCAAGGTGCATGCGTGTGCGTGTGTGTGTTTAACAGCATGTGTGTGTTAGAGAGTGCGACAGATTGACCTACTCCTACAGAGATATGGTGTGTAGTGTATGATTTTAGCCGCGAGAGTCGGTGCATCCTCTCGTTTCCAGGCGTGTCCGGTAGGGACATACGGACAACTGCCACGCCCGCTCCTAACCAGCCTGGCCCACCCAAAGCCCCTCCATCGCCCGCGCACGCCTCCCGCCCGAAACGGTCAGCGCCGCTCCAAAGAATCGGTGCCGCATTCATGCCCGGGCAGAGCGGACGCGACCTCTCACTGGCGCAAGAGTGATGGTTGCTTCGTCCGTCCAACTTACTGCTGTGTCTATGTGATTTGACGGCTCATTGGTCTTTATTACTGAGGTGGTAGGACTGCTGGATGTCCCACGCTTTCGGCGAAAGGAGGTAGTAGATTACAATTTTCTCCATTCTTACATCGGATGAGTGCAAGAGCAGTGAAAACACGCAGGCTCAGTGATTACATGGCCCACCTCACACTATCACCGTGCGACACCTAACTCTTTACATAGTACTCCCTCCGTTCCTAAATATTACTAGATGAGTCCTCGCGCGTTGCCGCGGAACAGCGGTATATCTCTCTGCGCAAAAGTATCGATTTCCTAGAACTAAAAAAAACTATAACCACATGACAAATGTGGTAGCCAAACTAAATAAACTCACATCATCATTTAGATCATCCCACGTAAGGAAAAAAGATCAGCCAACTCCTACTGCATAATGGGATTATATTTTTCTTTTTGACATGTTAATGGGACTTAAAAGCTCACTTACATGCATGCTACCGGTGCATGCTTGCATGCAAACATGTTGATGTGATTTAAAACCCACTCACATGCATGTGCCACGGTATTTCTGCATGCTTGCATATGGCTTAGTGCGGAGCCTCTCAACGTCTAGATCAGACGGCTATTATGACTGATTTACTTCATCTAACGGCTATGTCAATTTTGATGATGTGGCTCAAGGAGAGGATAGAGAATTCCTAGTAGTGGGGGCTAGCTATTACTAGTAGATAAGTCTTTGTAGAGATTCCACTAGGTGAACTACATATGGAACAAAATGAATGAATCTACACTTAAAATGCATCTATATACATCCGCATGTGGTTAATGGTGAAATCTCTACAAAGACTTATATTTAGGAACGGAGGAATTACTAGTATAGTACTAGTACATATTGTAATTTATCAGCGAGATAAATTTGTACAATGCTATGAAGCTTCCAGCTCCTGTTACATGTATCTTGCGTCCAATGTTGCCCGTTGCAACATATCATCAAATACAAAGGAGACTAACATGCATTCTATTGCATCTCAATGATTGACAGATCATAGCAAATATGTACTCCCTCCGTTCCAAAATAAGTGTCTCAACTTTGTGCAAACTTTAGTACAAAGTTGTACTACTACTAAAGTTGACACTTATTTTGGAACAGAGGCAGCTAAAGAAAAAAAGGATCCATGCAGTCCCTAGCCCTTGAACCGTGAACCCTGACCAGGCTTCAATTTGCTGGTGACGTTCGAGCTGCCTAATAAATGAAGTTTGCAACCTTTTGACCATCGGTTCATTTTGTGCAGTTTCACCAAAATCGAGATGAGCATCCCTGTGGCAAAGAAATTGAAGAAGTGTGATTAGAATAAGATTACTAGGACTAGTTGATGAGACATAAACTCATCAAAAATACAGTACATAGAAGCCAGTAGAGGTATCAGGTATGTGCGGGGCAAAGAAGTAGAGAAATATCCACAGGGAGTGATGTGGGCAGCTGGAGCAGTGGTGTAAGCCGACTGTAAAGGGAGTTGTACCTGAGGGATGTAGCTCAATATTGAGGAGGGTGGCGGGAGGTGGCAACTGCCCACGCCGCGGCAGTGAGCAAGGGACGAAGGCAACCTCACCGGCTTTGTGAGAGAGAACGGAGGGGACCCCTGATCGCGATGTGCCGACAGTGGGTTTTCACCATCGGCGACGGCCACCGCATCTACACTAAGCATCCACCCCTTCCCCAAGCGGACGTGATCCGCTGGGATGTTAGAGATGTGGCCACAGTCGTTTTGTGCGAGAGAGTGTGAAGAGAGCAACCCCTGCAAGCAACTGTGTAGGCTGGCCCGTCCTGCCTATGTATATAGTGGAGCGGTTTCCTTTTCTCTCCATATGAACCTATCATATTGCGTACGTGCCACTGAAGAAAAAAAATATATTTATAAATGACGCGGCACCTACTACTCGTTCTCCTATAACCTTGTGCTTGGCATCTCCAAAATATTAACCTTGCGATTGGCTCTTCGCCTCTTCGGGAAGTCGAGCAATAATGGTAGTGCAGTATGTATCGTTCTCGCTATATGAGACCGAATGAATTGCTGCACGTCCACCACGTGGGCGAGGGTCGAGGGGCGAGGGAGAGTGCTACTACATACGGAGCAAAATGAGTGAATGTACAATCTAAAATACGTCTAAAACGGTTCAAAACCTACACTCCCTTGCCAGCGCGCACTTCCCGCGTGAAACAGTCAGCGTCGCCCCTGGAGCATCAGTGCCGCATTAATGCCCGGCCAGAGCGGAGGCGACCTCTCACTGGCGCCGGCTTTGAAGTGGCGCGACGGCCGAGAGAGTGTCACTTCCCGGTGCACGCGACTGCTCTGTGTCGAGACTGGCCATAGGCCCTGTTTGGATCCATGGGTTAGAGTTAGTTTGAGCTAGTTGGGGCTCAAATAGCCCTAAAGTATCCAAGCATGAGGGTTTAAATTGGAGCAAGTTGCACCGAACCCACCAAAAAAAACTATCCCACCCAAGAGGTGCTAACTGGAGATAGTTCTCATTGGGACCACTGAAAAATCACTTTTCTCTCTCCATGAAGTGCATTTATTGTCAATCTAACCCTGTCACCCAAACACCTCTTTGGCTACAGTTAGTTAAGGGTTAGTCATGAGTTAGTCTAACCTCTAGCTAAGTTAGAGTATCAAACAGGAGCAGTATAGGACATGCAAGTTGCTCAAAGCATACAGGCAAATTCGTACATGAAAGGATTTTTTTTATTTTTGAAAATGGAACGTGAAAGGATTTTTTTAGAATGCTCTTGGCATGTCGCTAACATGTGATAGTTAACCGACCACAATAGACGGCAGAAACGCCAGCCCGCCGCACTTTGATATAGATGAGGAGGGAGAAGCGATACAGGCTGTTGGATTACTAGAGATAGGTGTCACACGAAAGCCAAGAAATATGGTGATAGCGTGGGTTAGCCATGTACTAGTTTGATGTAACTACACTGGGCTGCCGTGTTTCGTACTCTTCCAGTCCACTGTGGAGATGATTGGTTAATTTTATATCGCTGAATAATATTAAATATTATGAGTGCAGACGCTCCACCACAAGGTTCCTTGCTCCTTCTCGGTCGTCCGGAATCTATGTTCTTCCACTCTATTTTTTTACGTGAGCTTTGTTCATCCTTTTGCCAACATGCGAGACATCTAGCATCAAGGCGCACGTGTTATGCAATGATCGTTCCATCTATATGAAGAACACGTGGCACTGGAACTACGAGACGGACATGTACCCAGGAGTGGACGTACGAACCTGAGTAATGTAGCGCAATAAGTGAAGTAGAAAGGCACAAATGGTATGAACATGCATGGCATACAGGGTGTGTTTGGTTGCGTTCTCATCTCAGCATAGTTGTTCCCTCTTCATGCTTGCTCAACTCAACACCCCTATTCATGCATGCTCTCCTCATGCATGCTTCTAGTGTATTTGTGCTAAACTAGTGTGGACTCATGCACCCCCCATGCACTCTACCAAACACCCAAACTGAGTGCTACTACATACGGAGCAAAATGAGTGAATGTACACTCTAAAATACATCTATATATATCAGTGTTTGGAGTATGTACTAGTAGTTCATATTGAAATCTACTAAAGGACATATATATTCCAAACAATATGATATAATCTCTATAACCAAGGTAGTAGGGACGAGGAGTAAACGGAGGGAGCAGTAAATTTTTCTCCTCGTCCTGCGAGCCACCGTGCGCATGGGCAAGGGAGGAGCAAGCTTCACCTCATCCTGCGAGCCACCGCGCCCATGGGCAGGGGAGACGGTGTACTAAGCAAGCTTCTCCTCGTTCTGCGAGTTGACGGGACACATCAAAAGTACTCCAGCGTATAGAGCCTTGCCTCTAAGGTAGGCCCCACATGGTTTGCCTCTTTTTTAATTTAACATTACGCGTCAAGTCGCAATTTGTTTGTTCACCTGTGGTAGACAATCCTCCCTCCACCAAGTGGACAACCAGTACACGTGCCAAATTACCACGTGGGCTGCCTTTTTCGTACAGAAATGAGCTCCACCGTGTACCCGTGCGGGTGTGGTTGGTAAAGAGACGGGAGTACGTGCGTCGTGCATGCACCTCTTCTCTTCGTGCACGTCCCCCACCTACGTGAGTGTGTGTGAGAGATACAAACTGCATTCGTGAGTGTTTTTTGTTTTGTGGTGGGGGTGGGGGGGGGGGGGGGGGTTGATTTCGTGAATTATTTGTGGGAATATGTGTCAATGACATCTCAAACAAATTTTTGATGCAACGTGTGTGAAATGGAGGCCTATCCATATCATACACAGAGGCTCGAGCAATCCACGAGAAGAGAGGGAGGGGTCATAGCTATCGATAGAGTCGAAGAGAGGATCAAGTGGGTGGGTGCGAGCTCGATGAAGAGAGCCATCGAAATTG